>NC_057814.1:259683686-259699118 GCF_018294505.1 Triticum aestivum | reverse complement strand
CCGCCGACCTCGCCGGAGCCCGTCCCAACGAGGTAGCCGAGCCGCCGCCGCCTTGCCGGTTTTCTATAAAAAAAACCGTTCGTTTTTTTTCTAAACCCTAGTTTTCGTTTTTTCCAGATCGGTTTATTTTTTTCTTTTCGGTTTTATTACTTAGTAAACGTTCACCGACCCGTTCGTTTAAACGAACGTGTTCGTCGGATTGTCGCTGTTAACGAACGTTCGTTCGTTTAACTGTTCCTCAGTTTTCTTTTTCATCGATTTTCCGCGATTTTTCCAGATCTCGATTCCTGATCAGATCTTCGTTTTCGTTTAACTTTTCGCTCGTTTATCGGAATCAGGCGATTCAAGCGCCTAGAGTTTCGTCTCGAAATTCTCTTTCCGTTTAACCTACTCAAACAAGTTTTTGCCACTGTAAAATTTTGACCTAGATCCAGATTAGTAAACGAAGCTTGTTTCTTACGCCGTTTGACTTTCGTTGCTTCGTTCGATTTGATTCTTTTTGCAAACCGGAGTTCTTAAGTTGAACTTTCTGGTTGGATCTTTTATTTGAGTTTTACTTGTGCATTAGATGAGTACTTATTGTTTGCTTGTTTGTTTGCGATAGAGTACCCGGACTGCGCCGCTTGTTACTTCGAGTCTCTAGGTTTCGCGGATCATCAGCAAGGCAAGTAACACTTTGATCATACCTTTTTCCATACCCAGTTTTTATTGCATTAGATCAATCCTCAAACATTGCATGGTTAGGATCTAATTAAACTGTGGGTATTGGGAAGTAGTTGAGGTAGTACCTATTACCTGTTTTATTATCAAACCCTTGGGAGTTACTTCTACGTTCGCTATTATATTGCTATGCTATGCTCGTAGACGTGGATTGGGTTTGAGAGATATTCATGACAGATGTGAGATTGTTAATTAATTGTTTACTTAAGGTGGCAACTAAAACTCACATCTGGGTGGATTGAGGTACCTGGGTATTCCAGGATTGCCTGTTTTTCTTTTGGACCGCCACCCAGGTTCAAAGGGATCATGAGATTATTCAAGCTAGAAACTTCCATGTGCAGCTGCAAGCTATTATGGGCTCTAGCATTGTTGATTAAGTTGTGTGAACTCTTACAGTGGTAGACTAGCAGATGTAGGGGATGTAGGTGGTACGGTCTATCACATCGTAAGGTGCAAACACTTCTGAAAGATTGTGTCTCGGTCATCCGTTTCTCAAACATCATGTAGTGCGAGAACCAAGCGGAGGCGATCGAGTCTTGTGGGAAAAGTGCACAAACCTCTGTAGAGTGTATAAACTAATCATGGTTAGCCGTGTCCCCGGTTATGGACAACTTGAGTATCTAGTACCTGGATTATCATGTGAATCCCATCATGTTACTTTAATTAATCTTGTTGGGTTAATGATGATACTTAATTGGGATTGAGAATGTTGTCAACCATTCTCAATGTTTAACAACCACCATGATAGTTAAATAAAATTTATTCCTTTGCAGTAGGGAAAAATTGGCTTTTCGCAAAACTGTAACCATAGAGCTTTCCACCAGCCATATATGCATGTAGTATAGCATTATTATGTTCATTATTCTCTATGTGTTACATTGCCAGCATATTCCATGTGCTGACCCGTTTTCGGGCTGCAACGTTTCATGTTGCAGACTTTTCAGACAACGAGTAAGGTGCCTTAGGTCGTGGTCTTATACTCAGTGATGCCGTTGGAGTTGATGGACTCACTTATCTTCCAAGCCTTCCGCTGTTATCGTATTAGATGGCCTTAAGCCATATTTATCATACTTATTCTCTTTTGAGATATTCGTTGTAATAAGTGTGTGATTGCTACTCTGTTATAAATCCTCCATTTGTACTGTGCGTGTCAGCATTACTGATCCAGGGATGACACTGGTGCACAGCAGCACAGACTGTTTGAGGTCTGGTCGCTACATCTGGCTTCTGATCCTCCCCCGAAGCTTCTAGGGTCCCTCCAGGTCCAGAAAAAATCATCAAAAAGTTTTGTCATGTTTGGACTCTGTTTGGTAGGGATTTTCTGTACCATAAACATGCAGAAAACAACAACTGCACTAGGCACTGGGTTAATAGGTTATTTCCCAAAAATGATATAAAATTGCATGTAAAGCATACAAGATTCATAATATAATAGCATGAAACAATCAAAAATTATAGATACGTCGGAGACATATCAGCATCCCCAAGCTTATTTCCTCCTCGTCCCTGAGTAGGTAAATGATAAAAACATAATTTTTGATGTTGAATGCTACTTAACATGTTTATCATGTAATATTTTTAAATTATGAATATTGAGAAATGATGAAGCAATTGATATCAACATAATAATATCCATAAATACTAGAAAACAATCATTACTCTTCAAAATATACAATGCTTAACGAATGTTATTCCTACTCATTGAATTGTGTAAGAATGGCATGACTCCATCATCCTAACATAAGTACAAATCATGAGCACCCTGGTGTCAAAGCAAGCAATTCTATCATACTTTTTCTCGCTTCAGCATTTTCAACTTCAGTCGGTATATGAGCGTGAGACATGGACTTAGCACTGCGGGTGGAATAGAATATGTTGGTAGAGGTTTATAAGGGATGAGAAAAGTGAAGAAAGTCTTGCATCAACTCGGTAGATCGTTAGGCAATGGAGAGGCCTTTCAATCGATATTGATGCACCATGCAACAGATGCACTAGAGCTATAAGTGTATGAAAGCTTACTACTGAAACTAAGTGGGTGTGCATCCAATAACTTGCTTGCTCCTGAAGACCTCGGGCATTTGAGGAAGCGCGTCATCGGAATATACAAGCCGAGTTCTATAATGTAAAAAAAATCTCACTAGTATATGAAAATGACAAATCATGGAGATTGTCTTTATGAAGAATATGGTGCTACTTTGAAGCACAAGTGTGGTAAAAGGATAGTAGCATTGTCCCTTCTCTCTTTTTCTGTCATTTTTTCTATTCTCATTTTTTAGAACAATATCATGAACCTCATACCCACTTTTTGAGGACTCATCAGTCTCCATCATTTTTTACCTCACTAGGACAATGCTCTAATAACGACGATCGTCACACTTCTTTTTACTTACAACTCAATAAAGTGAAATAGTACGACTCTGTATGAATGCCTAGGGCAATGTAGCAGGATGTGCAACGATCTAGCTTAACATGTATTACAATGACGAATGATGGCTTTGCCACAAATATCATGTCAGCTCTACATGATCATACAAACCAATACGATGATGAACACACAAGTCATGTGATAGTAACCGTGGAAGTTGCATGGCAATATATCTCGTAATGGCTATGGAAATGCCATGATAGGTAGGTATGGTGTCTGTTTTGAGGATGATATAATGAGGTTTATGTGTGATACACAGTATCATATCACGAGATTTGGATGCACCGACGAAGTTCGCACCAATTCTCGAGGTGTGATACGTCCATTTTGCATCATGTTTCCTTACTGATATTTATGATGTTTTTATGCATAATAATGCTTTTTGGAGTAATTCTAATGCCTTTTCTCTCATAATTTACAAGGTACACACAAAGAGGGAGAATTCTCGCAGCTGGAAATCTGGACCTGGAAAAGCTACGTCAGGCTACCTATTCTGCACAACTCCAAACAAGCTGAAACTTCACGGAGAATTTTTATGGAATATATGATGAATATTGGAGCAAATAAGTACCAGAGGGGGCCCACCAGGTAGGCACAACCCACCTGGGCGCCAGGGAGCCCAGGCGCGCCCTGGTGGGTTGTGCTCACCCAGGCCCACCTCCGGTGCCCATCTTCTGGTATATAGGTCATTTTGACCTAGAAAAAATAAGGAGAGGACTTCAGGATGGAGCGCCGCCGTCTCGAGGCGGAACTTGGGCAGGAGCACTTTTGCCCTCCGACGGAGCATTCCGCGGGGGGACTTCCCTCCCGGAGGGGGAAATCATCATCATCATCATCATCATCATCACCAACAACTCTCCCATCTTTGGGAGGGAAATCTCCATCAACATCTTCAACAACACCATCTCATCTCAAACCCTAGTTCATCTCTTGTGTTCAATCTTGTTAGCGGAACTATAGATTGGTGCTATTGGGTGACTAGTAGTGTTGATTACATCTTGTAGTTGATTACTATATGGTTTATTTGGTGGAAGATTATATTTTCAGATCCAATATGCTATTTAATACCCTTTTGATCTTGAGCATGATTATCATTTGTGAGTAGTTACTTTTGTTCTTGAGGTCACGGGAGAAATCATGTTGCAAGTAATCATGTGAACTTGATATGTGTTCGATATTTTGATAGTATGTATGTTGTGATTCCCTTAGTGGTGTCAGGTGAACGTCGACTACATGAAACTGCACCATATTTGGGCCTAAGGGAATGCATTGTGGAGTAGCAATTAGATGATGGGTTGCGAGAGTGACAGAATCTTAAACCCCAGTTTAAGCGCTATTCCGTAAGGGACAGGTTGGATCCAAAAGTTTAATGCTATGGTTAGAATTTATTCTTAATACTTTTCTCGTAGTTGCGGATGCTTGCAGGAGGGTTAATCATAAGTAGGAGGTTTGTTAAAGTAAGAACAACACCTATGCACCGGTCCGCCCACATATCAAATTATCAGAGTACCGAACACGAATTAAACCAACATGGTGAAAGTGACTAGATGAAAATCCCGTGTACCCTCAAGAACACTTTGCTTATCATAAGAGACCGTTTTGGCCTGTCCTTTGCCTCAAAAGGATTGGGCTATCTTGCTGCACTTTTGTTACTACTATCGTTACTTGTCCGTTACAAATTAGCTTGCTATCAAACTACTCAGTTACTTAAAATTTCAGCACTTGCAGACATTACCTTGCTGAAAACAACTTGTCATTTCCTTCTGCTCCTCGTTGGGTTCGACACTCTTACTTATCGAAAAGAGCTATAATTGATCCCCTATACTTGTGGGTCATCAAGACTATTTTCTGGCGCTGTTGCCGGGGAGTGAAGCGCCTTTGGTAAGTGGAATTTGGTAAGGAAAAATTTATATAGTGTGCTGAAATTTATTGTCACTTGTTATTATGGAAAACAATCCTTTGAGGGGTTTGTTCGGGGTATCTTCACCTCGACCGGAACTACAATTAGCTACCCCTCAACCTACTGCACCTACTGAAAATATTGAATATGAAATTCCTTCGGGTACGATAGAACAACTGGTAGCTAATCCTTATGCAGGAGATGGAACCGAACATCCTGATATGCACTTGATATATGTAGAACAAATTTGTGGATTGTTCAAGCTTGCAGGTTTACCCGGGGATGAAGTTATGAAATGGGTTTTCCCTTTATCTTTTAAGGGAAAAGCATTGGCATGGTATAGGCTATGCGATGATATTGGATCTTGGAATGGAATCATTTGAAATTGGAGTTCCACCAAAAAAATTATCCTATGCATCTAGTTCATCGTGATCGGAATTATATATATAATTTTTGGCCTCGTGAAGGAGAAAGTATCACTCTAGACTGGGGGAGGCTTAAGTCAATTTTATATTCATGCCCCAATCATGAGCTCTCAAAAGAAATTACTATCCAGAACTTTTATGCTCGGCTTTCTCGTAATGATCAAACCATGCTCAATACTTCTTGTGCTAGTTCTTTTATGAAGAAGACTATTGAATTATGGTGGGATCTTTTGGAAAGAATTAAATGCAACTCTAAAGATTGGGAACTCGACGAAGGTAAAGAGTCAGGTATTAAGCTTAAGTATGATTGTGTTAAATCTTTTATGAATACCGATGCTTTTCAAAATTTTAGCACTAAATATGGACTTGACTCAGAGATAGTAGCTTACTTCTGTGAATCATTTGCTACTCATCTTGATCTCCCTAAAGAGAAGTGGTTTAAATATCACCCACATATCAAAGAAGAAATCAAAGAACCGGTACCATTTAAAGAAGAAACTATACTTTACAATGTTGATCCAGTTGTTCCTTCTGCTTATATTGAGAAACCACCTTTCCCTGTTAGGATAAAGGAACACGCTAAAGTTTCAACTGTGGTCAACAGGAGTTACATTAGAACACCTAAACCTGATGTACAAATTAAAGTGGAATCTAGTATTGCTATGGTTAAAGATCTCTTGGAAGAAAATGTAGATGGGCATGTTATTTACTTCTGTGAAGAAGCTGTTATAATTGCCAAACCTGATAAAAGGGATAAACATAGACCTGTTGTTGGCATGCTCGTTGTCTCAGTTAAAATAGGAGATCACTGTTACCATGGTTTATGTGACATAGGTGCTAGTGTGAGTGCTATTCCTTATTCCTTATATCAAGAAATTATGAATGACATAGCACCCCCAGAGATAGAAGACATAGATGTTACTATTAAACTTGCTAATAGAGACACTATATCACCAATTGGGATTGTTATAGATGTTGAAGTCTTGTGTGGGAAAATAAAATACCCTACTGATTTTCTTGTTCTTGGTTTCCCACAAGATGATTTTTGCCCCATAATCTTTGGTAGACCTTTCTTGAACACCGTTAATGCTAGAATAGACTGTGAGAAACAAGCTGTCGGTGTTAGTTTTGGTGATGAGTCTCATGAGTTTAATTTTTCCAAGTTTAGTAGAAAGCTTCATGAAAAAGAATTGCCTAGTAAAGATGAATTAATTAGTCTTGCTTCTATTGCTGTGCCTCCTACTGATCCACTAGAACAATCTTTGCTAGACCATGAAAATGATTTACATATGCATGAAAGAAATGAAATAGATAAGATTTTCTTTGAACAACGTCCTCTCCTTAAACACAACTTGCCTATTGAAACTCTAGGAGGTCCTCCTTCACCTAAAGGTGATCCTGTGTTTGAATTAAAACAGTTGCCAGACACTTTGAAATATTCTTATCTTGACGAAAAGAAGATATATCCTGTTATTATTAGTGCTAACCTTTCAGAACATGAAGAAGAAAGATTATTGAAAGTTCTAAGGAAGAACCAAGCTACTTTTGGATATACTCTTGATGATTTAAAGGGCATTAGTCCCAATCTATGTCAGCACAAAATTAATATGGAACCTGATGCTAAACCCGTTGTTGATCACCAGGGTCGGTTAAATCCGAAGATGAAAGAAGTGATAAAAACGGAAATATTAAAACTTCTGGAAGCAGGTATAATCTATCCCATAGCTGATAGTAGATGGGTAAGTCATGTTCATTGTGTCCCTAAGAAAGGAGGTATAACTGTTGTTCCTAATGATAAGAATGAACTTATTCCACAAAGAATTGTTACAGGCTATAGAATGGTAACTAATTTTAGAAAATTAAATAAAGCAACTAGAAAAGATAATTACCCTCTGCCTTTTATTGATCAATTGTTAGAAAGATTATCTAAGCACACACATTTTTGCTTCCTTGATGGATATTCTGTTTTTTCACAAATACCTGTTTCTCAACCTGATCAGGAAAAGACCACTTTTACTTGTCCCTTTGGAACCTATGCTTATAGACGTATGCCTTTCGGTTTATGTAATGCACCTGCAACCTTTCAAGGATGTATGACTGCTATGTTCTCTGACTTTTGTGAAAAGATTGTTGAGGTTTTCATGGACGACTTCTCTGTTTATGGGAAGTCTTTTGATGATTGTTTAAGCAATCTTGATCGAGTTTTGCAGAGATGTGAACAAACAAATCTTGTCTTGAATTGGGAAAAGTGCCACTTTATGGTTAATGAAGGTATTGTCTTGGGCCATAAAATTTCTGAAAGAGGTATTGAAGTGGAGAAAGCTAAGGTTGATGCAATTGAGAAAATGCCATGCCCTAAAGATATAAAAGGTATTCGTAGTTTCTTAGGTCATGCTGGTTTCTGTAGGAGATTTATCAAAGACTTTTCAAAAATTTCTAGGCCTCTTACAAATCTTTTGCAAAAGGACAATCCTTTTGTTTTTGATGATGATTGTTTAGAAGCCTTTGAAACACTCAAGAAAACCTTAATTTTTGCACCTATTGTTCAACCACCTGACTGGAACTTGCCTTTTGAAATTATGTGTGATGCTAGTGACTATGCTGTTGGTGCTGTTCTAGGACAAAGAGTTGATAAGAAATTGAATGTTATTCATTATGCTAGTAAAAATCTAGCCAGTGCTCAATGAAACTATGCTACTACTGAAAAAGAATTCTTAGCAGTGGTGTTTGCTTGTGATAAATTTAGACCTTATATTGTTGATTCCAAAGTAATTGTTCACACCGATCATGCTGCTATTAAATATCTTATGGAAAAGAAAGATGCTAAACCTAGACTTATTCGATGGGTTCTCTTGTTACAAGAATTTGATCTACATATCATTGATAGAAAAGGAGCTGAGAGCCCCGTAGCTGATAATTTATCTAGGCTTGAAAATGTGCCTGATGACCCACTACCTATTGATGATAGTTTTCCTGATGAGCAGTTAGCTGCAATAAATGTTGCTCATAGTACTCCTTGGTATGCTGACTATGCTAATTACATTGTTGCTAAATATTTACCACCTAGCTTTACATACCAACAAAAGAAAAAATTCTTCTATGATTTAAGACATTAGTTTTGGGATGACCCACATCTTTATAAAGAAGGAGTAGATGGTATTATTAGACGTTGTGTACCTGAGCATGAACAGGGACAAATCCTACGGAAATGTCACTCTGAAGCTTATGGAGGGCATCATGCTGGAGATAGAACTGCTCACAAGGTATTGCAATCTGGATTTTATTAGCCTACTCTCTTCAAGGATGCCCGTAAGTTCGTCTTATCTTGTGATGAATGTCAAAGAATAGGTAATATCGGTAAGCGTCAAGAAATGCCTATGAACTATTCACTTGCTGTTGAACCATTTGATGTTTGGGGATTTGATTACATGGGACCTTTTCCTTCCTCTAATGGGTATACACATATTTTGGTTGCTGTTGATTATGCTACTAAATGGGTAGAAGCTATTCCAACCAGTAGTGCTGATCACAACACTTCTATTAAAATGCTTAAGGAAGTTATTTTCCCAAGGTTTGGAGTCCCTAAATATTTAATGACTGATGGTGGTTTACACTTTATTCATGGTGCTTTCCGTAAAATGCTTGCCAAGTATGATGTTAACCATAGAATTGCATTACCTTATCATCCTCAGTCTAGTGGTCAAGTTGAACATAGCAATAGAGAAATAAAATTAATTTTGCAAAAGACTGTCAATAGGTCCAGGAAGAATTGGTCTAAGAAATTAGATGATGCACTTTGGGCTTATAGAGCAACATATAAAAATCCTATGGGTATGTCTCCTTATAAAATGGTTTATGGAAAAGCTTGTCATTTGCCTCTTGAGTTAGAACATAAAGCGTATTGGGCCATCAAAGAGCTCAACTATGATTTCAAACTTGCTGGTGAAAAGAGGTTATTTGATATTAGCTCTTTAGATAAATGGAGAACCCAAGCTTATGAAAATGCTAAGTTGTTTAAAGAAAAAGTTAAAAGATGGCATGATAAAAGAACCCAAAAGCGTGAGTTTAAAGTCAGAGAATATGTTCTTTTGTACAACTCTCGTTTCAGATTCTTTGCAGGAAAACTCCTCTCAAAATGTGAAGTCCCCTATGTTATCGAGGAGGTTTATCGGTCTCGAGTTATCAAAATAAATAATGCCAAAGGTACTAACCCGAAGGTTGTTAACGGGCAACGAATAAAACATAATATCTCAGGTACGCCCATTAATGTTGAAAGTAATATTATCCAAACTCTGACACCGGAAGAACACATAAAAGAGTCCTTCCGGAACACTCCAGAATCGTGAAAATAAGGAGGTACGTGATACGGTAAGTAAACGGACTCCGAAAAATCTGCAAGAATATTTTTTGTCAGTTTTGGAAGAAAATAGGAAAAATAAGAAACTTCCAGGAAACGCACCCTGGTGGGCACAAGACACCAGGGCGCGCCTGGCTTGCTTGTGGGTTGTGCCCACCTGGGGTACCTTCCGGACTCCGTTTTTCTACAGTTTGCTTGTTCCCCAAGATAAAAAAATCTATATATATACTCCCCGAACCTTTTGATCACCGTATCGCGGAAAAGTCCTTTGTTCTCTTTTCTTGCTATTTTCTGCGCAGTTCTGGAAATATGTCGTCCCAAGACTCCGACGGAGAGAGCTATGTCCACATCTCATTGCTGACCCAAAGACCTATGGGGACCTATCTTCTTATGGTCAAACTACAGATGACGAGGAGGATGCTCACTTGAGGAGGATCGATGATTCAAGCTCGGAGGAGGAGGATGTTCCTCTACCTCAACCTGGGGATATGCACGTGGAGTTCAAGAAGTCAAGTCTCCCTAAGAGAGCTAACTGGTCTAAAAACCAATCTATTCCTTTTCGTTTTCGACAGAAAAGCAAAGGGGATTTATGTGACAAGATCTTGAAGCTAGAGCTGGAAGTCGATGATTTAAAGGAGGAAATTTCTCTCCTCCACTACAATATGAAAAATTTGAAGGCACAATTGCCATCACCACCATCATCTTCTCACCACCAAAAGAGAATTGAGTATCGGGTATGGGCACTCCCCTTGGCTTCCGCCAAGCTTGGGGAAGGTGCTCTGGTATCGTATCATCCCACTATCTTTTTGCCTTTACTTATTTTAGTTCGATCTTTTGCTTTAGATGAATAAAAGTTTAGTTCAATCCTTTCTTCTTTGAGAGTTTGCTTAGTGATCTATCCTTGTAATCGTGTGCAAGATATATAATAAAGTTTAGTTTGAATTTTTGCTTTCTTTACTTTCATGTTACAAATAAAAGAAAAGAAATAAGGAAGAAAAAGAGAAAGGAAATAAATAAAAGGAAAGAAATTATGAAAAAGATCATATACTAATCGTGATGACACCACATAAGGAAAAGTATAAGTAGAAAATTTTATTAGAGATTGACAAACATAGCATTAGTCAATGATGCAACTCATGAAAGAATTAATAAGGGAAGAGAAGATTCACATATAAATATACTATCCTAGAAATCTTTTGTGATTGTGAGCCCTCATCAAAATATTATATGCCAAAATTGTTGATGTTGGACAAGGAAGACAACTTAATGGTTTATGTTTGTTTATATTCACATAGAAGTAATATTGTCATGGATCCTTTAATATGTGGTGCTTTCCCCCTATCTTTGCTAGCCAAAAATTCCGCACTAAGTAGAGATACTACTTGTGCATCCAAAAACCCTTAAACCCAAATCTTATTTTCAAGTGTCCACCATACTACCTAGGGATTGAGCAACATCCCTCAAGTAAGTTGTCATCGGTGCAAGAAGGCAATAAAAATTGCTTCTAAAAGTGTGAGATCATTTAGTGTAAGAGAAAATTGAGCGTTGTACGAACTTGTGATGGTGAAGAATAAAAGCGACAGACTGCATAATAAAGGTTGCTATCACAAGGGGCAATACAACGTGACGTTATTTTGCAATAAGTGGTAGAGCATACAAACAAATAAGTGCATGGAAACCTCTGCTTCCCTCTGTGAAGGGCCTATCTTTTACTTTTATGTATTTACTTTTATGCAAAGAGTCAAAGTTTCCCTTCTATTCCTTTTTATTTTTTTCCTTTGGCAAGCATCATGTGGTGAGGAAAGATCTAGGCACATATCTCCAGTTGAATATAGATAGAATGAGTTATTATTGTTGACATCACCCTTGAGGTGAATATGTTGGGAGGCGAAACTATAAGCCCCTATCTTTCTATGTGTCCAGTTGAAACGTTTTGCTCATGTGTACGCGGTGAGTGTTAGAAATTATAGAAGACTATATAATGGTTGAGTATGTGGACTTTCATAAAGGCTCCGATACGTGACCCTTCCTGAAAAGATGATGAATTGTAGTTGCAAAGTTGACTGAGAACATAGTTTGTTGGTTTTTAATAGAGTTTTTGCTTTATACTTCAATAGTGTGATGAATTGTCACTTATTCATGGGAAGTCTGTGATAAGAGCTTTATGACAAGAGTCTTATGTTTAAGTTTGTTGCTGTTATAATAAAGAACATGATGCTTCTATGTCCGTATTTTGTTTTTATCGACACCTCTCTCTCTAAGCATGTAGACATGTTTTTCGATTTCGGTTTTCGCTTGAGGACAAGCGAGGTCTAAGATTGGGGGAGTTGATACGTCCATTTTGCATCATGTTTCCTTACTGATATTTATGATGTTTTTATACATAATAATGCTTTTTTGAGTAATTATAATGCCTTTTCTCTCATAATTTACAAGGTACACACAAAGAGGGAGAATTCTGGCAGCTGGAAATCTGGACCTAGAAAAGCTACGTCAGGATACCTATTCTGCACAACTCCAAACAAGCTGAAACTTCAGGGAGAATTTTTATAGAATATATGATGAATATTGGAGCAAATAAGTACCAGAGGGGGCCACCAGCTCGGCACAACCCACCTGGGTGCGTCAGGGAGCCCAAGCGCGCCCTGGTGGGTTGTGCTCACCCAGGCCCACCTCCGGTGCCCATCTTCTGGTATATAGGTCATTTTGACCAAGAAAAAATAAGGAGAGGACTTTCGGGACGGAGCGCTGCCGTCTCGAGGCGGAACTTGGGCAGGAGCACTTTTGCCCTCCGGCGGAGTGATTCCGCCGGGGGAACTTCCCTCCCGGAGGGGGAAATCATCGTCATCATCATCACCAACAACTATCCCATCTTTGGGAGGGCAATCTCCATCAACATCACCATCTGATCTCAAACCCTAGCTCATCTCTTGTGTTCAATCTTGTTACCGGAACTATAGATTGGTGTGTGTGGGTGACTAGTAGTATTGATTACATCTTGTAGTTGATTACTATATGGTTTATTTGGTGGAAGATTATATGTTCAGATCCAATATGCTATTTAATACCCCTCTGATCTTGAGCATGATTATAATTTGTGAGTAGTTACTTTTGTTCTTGAGGTCACGGGAGAAATCATGTTGCAAGTAATCATGTGAACTTGATATGTGTTTTATATTTTGATAGTTTTTATGTTGTGATTCCCTTAGTGGTGCCATGTGAACGTCGACTACATGACACTTCACCATATTTGGGCCTAAGGGAATGCATTGAGGAGTGGCAATTAGATGATGGGTTGCGATAGTGACAGAAGCTTAAACCCCAGTTTATGCGCTATCCTGTAAGGGACAGATTGGATCCAAAAGTTTAATGCTATGGTTAGAATTTATTCTTAATAATTTTCTCGTAGTTGCGGATGCTTGCGGGAGGGTTAAACATAAGTAGGAGGTTTGTTCAAGTAAGAACAACACCTAAGCACCGGTCCCCCCACATATCAAATTATCAGAGTACAAAACACGAATTTAACCAACATGGTGAAAGTGACTAGATGAAAATCCCGTGTACCCTCAAGAACACTTTGCTTATCATAAGAGGCCGTTTTAGCCTGTCCTTTGCCTCAGAAGGATTGGGCTATCTTGCTGCACTTTTGTTACTATTATCGTTACTTGTCCGTTACAAATTATCTTGCTATCAAACTACTCAGTTACTTACAATTTCAGCACTTGCAGACATTACCTTGCTAAAAACCACTTGTTATTTCCTTCTGCTCCTTGTTGGGTTCGACACTCTTACTTATCGAAAAGAGCTACAATTGATCCCCTATACTTGTGGGTCATCAAGGTGAGAATGGGCAATACACGGTACCGGAGAGGCTAGCAATATGTGGATAGGTGGGAGTGTTGTATTAGTCCATGAACTCACATTAGTCATTAAGAACTATATCCTTATTGTGAAAGTTTTATTAGTCCTCGAAGCAAAGTAATACTGGCATGCCCCCAGGGAGGAGGTTGGTAGGAGTTAACCACAAACAGCACAAAGGATTTCAATGCATAACAAGGTTTAATGTTGATAACTTTACTAACCAATGATTATGAACCAATACCTTTTCATATTACTACATCAATATAATTAAATCATACGTTTCATATTCAGCGATCTACATGAAAGTTGTTATTATACCACTCTTGTATACCTATCATTCTTGGACTAGTCCCATAACCCGTGCACATTACCACTTCCTATTAATATACTCTAAAAAAGATATAAGTGAAGCATGAGAGTGCAAATCATTTCTATAACATATAACAACCGCCCTGCTCTAAAGGTATAAGTGAAGCACATGAGCAACTTCTTAGCTCAAAAGATATAAGTGAAGCCCATAGATTTTTCTAACAAATCATGATGAATGTGTGTCTCTCACAAAAGGTGTATCCAACAAACAATGATTGTGGGAAACTAACAAACAAAATAAAAACATAGCATGAGACACTACTGCAGGATGCTGCTAACGCGACACTATGATCAGAGATCCTTTGATGAAACTGTGTGCGATGCATTAATCGCAGACGGTGATGTAAAAAACCATCAAAAAGATGCAAAATGTTTGCAATGAAGGATACATCAAACACGGTTCAGATTTTAGTTGCGTGTGCGATGCGGGGCATATGGTTGATCCATACAAACTATTTGCAATGAGACAGAACACAGAAACTGGTAGCCAGATATAGGTGTGTGCGATATAGTGCATACAGTTCACCCCCAATGAACTGTTTGTGATGAGGCGGAACAACAGAAACGGGCAGCCAAATGAAGGTGTGTGCGATTGAGGGCATACACTTCAAACGGATGAACTATTTGCGATTAGGCAACACAACAAAAATGGCCGGCCAGATCAAGGTGCCTGTGATTGACAGCATACACTTCACACAGATGAACTGTTTGCGAATAGCCACAACAAGCAGAAACAGTTAGACAGATCCACGTGTGTGCGCTAGACGGACACTATAACATCCCAAATTTTCAATTTGGAATGTTATACATAGATCATCATTTGCATATCATGTTTTGTTGTATTTTGACAAATCCTCGATAAATCCTAAGCAACTCAAGGACCCTCGGAGAGAGTTGGGGATTTTCTCGAATTTTCTTATTTGATTTTTCAAACGAGGATTGGGATTTTTAATTATTTTCACTCCGGAAAAATATTTCATTTTAAATAAACGAGAGGAGAAAATATGACTTCTCCAAAATATTGAAATACTGGAGGAAAAATGTTAAAAATCATTATTTGGAATTTATCGGATTTTATTTGCAATTTTTATTGCATTTAAAAATATGCATGTTTTCAAAATATTTATTTTTGATTTTAAAAATGTTCACCCTATTCTAGACTTTCTAACTAGACGGGGAAAATTTATTTCATATTTTTATGATTTTTATTTATTTTTCTACGCAATATTTTCCGCGGAACATATTTAAAAAAAAATACGCGCCCGTGCCGACTAGGCCAAAGGCCCAGCCGACGGCCCGCCCCGTCGCCTTCCTCCTCCCGCACGCCGACCGCCCGCCGGAGTCCGCTCACCGCACGCCGCCTCGTCCGCCCCCT
>NC_057814.1:259675145-259683245 GCF_018294505.1 Triticum aestivum | reverse complement strand
CCTCCCCGAGCCCGAGCCCGCCGCCTAGCCCCGCGCCCGCCGGAGCCCTCGCCGGAGCGAGCCCCGTCGAGGTACCACCGCTGCCTCGTGTTGACCGGTTTTCTGAAAAAAAACCTTTTGTTTAAAAAAACCCTAGATCGGTTTTTTTCGGTTTTCTTATTTCACGAGCGTTCACCGAACCGTTCGTTTTAACGAACGCGTTCGTCGGTTTTTTTTCTCTGTTAACGAACGTCCGTTATTTAACCGTTCGTCCGTTTTTCTTTTTCGTCGGATTTTTTCGTTATTTTCTCAGATTCGATTTCCGATCGAATTTTCGAATCTGTTTAACTTCTCGCTCGTTTATCGGAATCAGGTGATTCAAGCGCCTAGAGTTTCGTCTCGAAATTATCTTTCCGTTTAACCTACTCAAACAAGTTTTTGCTACAGTAAAATTTGACCTAGATCCAGATTAGCAAACAAAGTTTCTTTCTTTCGCCGTTTGACTTTCGTTGCTTCTTTCGAGTTGATTCTTTTTGCAAACCGGAGTTCTTAAGTTGAACTTTCTGGTTGGATCTTTCTTTCGAGTTTTACCTGTGCATTAGATGAGTACTGATTGTATGCTTGTTTGTTTGCGATAGAGTACCCGGAGTGTGCCGCTTGTTACTTCGACTCGCTAGGTTTTGCGGATCATCAGCAAGGCAAGTAACACTTTGATCATACCCCATTCATACCCAGTTTTATTGCATTAGATATATTTACTCAAACACATTGCATGATTAGTATCTAAATAAACTGTGGGTATTGGGAAGTAGTTGAGGTGGTACCTATTACCTGTTCTTTATCAAACCCTTGGGAGTTACTTCTACGTTGCTTTTATTATCGCCATGCTATGCTCGTAGACGTGGATTGGGTTTGAGCGATATTCATGAAAGATGTGAGATGTTAATTAATGGTTCAACTTAAGGTGGCAACTAAAACTCACATCTGGGTGGATTGAGGCACCTGGAGAACCCAGTGTTGTCTGTATGTATAAGGTCCGCCACCCAGGCTCAAAGGGATCATAAGATTATTCATGCTAGAAACTTCCGTGTGCAGCCGCAAGCTATTATGGGCTCTAGCATAGCTGAGTAGGTTACAGGATCTCTTGAAGAGGTGGACTAGCAGATGTAGGGGAAAGTAGGTGTACCGGTCCATCCAGAGTAGAGAGTGACTGTTTCTGAAAGACTGTGTCTCGGTCATCCGTTTCTCAAACAACATGTAGTGCGAGAATCAAGCGGAGGCGATCGAGTCTTGTGGGGAAAAGTGCAAAAACCTCTGCAGAGTGTACAAACTGATCATGATTAGCCGTGTCCCCGGTTATGGACAACTTGAGTATCTAGTACCTGGATTATCATTTGAATCTCATCACCGTGATACTTATAATTAATTTTGTTGGGTTAATGATGTTACTTAATTGGGATTGAGTTGGAGGTACCTTCTCAATGTTTCAACCACCATGATAGTTAAATAAAATTTATTCCTTTGAAGTAGGGAAAAATTGGCTTTTCGCAAAAACTGTAACCATAGAGCCTTTTCACCAGCCATATATGCTAGTATAGGATTATCATTGTTCATTGTTCTCTATGTGTTGCTTTGCCAGCATATTCTATGTGCTGACCCGTTTTTGGGCTGCAACGTTTCATGTTGCAGACTTTTCAGACGACGAGTAAGGAGCCTTAGGTCGTGGTCTTATACTCAGTGATGCCGCTGGAGTTGATGGACTCACTTATCTTCCAAGTCTTCCGCTGTTATCGTTATTAGATGGCCTTAAGCCATGTTTATTATACTTAATCTCTTCGGAGATTTTTGATGTAATAAGTGTGTGATTGCTACTCTGTTATAAATCCTCCATTTGTACTGTGCGTGTCAGCATTACTGATCCAGGGATGACATTGGTGCACAGCAGCACAGGCCATTTGAGGTCTGGTCGCTACAAAGTTGGTATCAGAGCACACGCTGACTATAGGACACGACCACTAAGCTTAAGCCCTAGAAAACTTCTCTCTTCTTATTTCTGACCCCTCTCCACTTTCTACTCTTTTAGGAATGGCGAATGCAAGGAGCAAGTTCATGCAACCAGATGAAGACACGCCATTTGAACGACACTTGAAGGAAGTCACCAAGTACTTGAACATAGGAATACCAAGCGTCACTGGAACCTACAACGCTACATTACCTGAAGAGGAGAGCTGGAAGATTCAAGTTAGCATTCCAGGAAGAACGTTTGCGCCAATTACGGAACCCATAAGATTGGTTTTCGAAGCACCAACTTGGAGTTTAGGGAAGAGCATGGCCGCACATATCGCCATGGGACGCATTGGAGAAGTCTATCATCAGGAGCTTAAGGATACAATTTACCAAATTTGTGGACGTCGAGATGCGTAATGGGAGATGATCAAGACCAAGAAGGATGGATCAATTGCAGCTTTCATCCAGGAGCAGAACCAACATATTCGACGCCAGGAGAACCAGATGTGCACGGACAAGGAAGAACTGAAGAAGGCATTCACGAAGATCAAGGAACTCCAAGAAGAACTCAAGGCTAACCGCGAAGATTATTTGGAAGAAATCAACGCACTAGTCGGGAAGATTGACGACCTGGAGAATAAGATTGGAGCATTCGTGGGAAATCCAGTGCCAAAAGCAGAAGTCGACGAATGCACTTGTCCGGATAACTACATCATCATCGACGACACCGACTCGGAACCAAGTGAAGAGGAATGGATTGATGAAGCTGGAGCAGATATCATGGAGTCTTCAACGGATCAGAATTTTTAGTAGACTACCATATCAGTAGTAGTTTTTCCCCCATTTAGTAGTATAGCTCAAGCACTTTGTAACGCTAGTTAGATCGATTGTTTTGCCTTGTTTGGATTGATTGAGTGATATTGAGTGATTTGTCTCATGAGCATATGGGTAGTGTTTTCTCTCTAGACCTCATTCTATTCTTAATTCTCATCTTTTCTAAACCTATCAGATGCCTCCGAGATGCGACACCGGATTTGTTTTCCCGCCAGAGATCACCCAGTTGATTCAACAACAGAATGCCTTGATGCAAGTGTTAGTTCAGAACCAAGGCAACAACAACAACAACAACAACCCACCGCCACCACCACCTGTTGACCACTTAGCCCGTTTCTTAAGGCTAAACCCGCCGGTGTTTTCCAGTAGCACCGAGCCGATTGTTGCAGATGATTGGCTCCGCAAAGTTGGAAGGGAGTTGACCACTGCAGGATGCACAAATGCGGAAAGAGTGCGTTTTGCCGCACATCAGCTTGATGGACCCGCAGCATCATGGTGGGAGAATTATACAGCCACGCACCCTATTGACACTGTCACATGGGACCAGTTTCAGCAAGCTTTCCGTACAGCTCATGTTTCAGCAGGAGCTATGGCTATGAAGAAGCGTGAGTTTCGCAACCTACGCCAAGGAGGACGCACCGTAGGCCAGTATGTGGAAGATTTCAGTAAGTTAGCACGTTATGCACCAGATGACGTTGCTACGGATGCAGCCAAGCAGGAGAAGTTTCTGGAAGGACTGAATGATGAACTGAGTATGCAGTTGATGGTAGCAACTTTCAACAACTACCAAGAGCTGGTAGATAGAGCTCTCATGATAGAAGGGAAGCAACAACAGATTGAAAACCGCAAGAGGAAGTATGGACAAGGGAAGTATAATTCTGGAGCTCAGCAGAAGCCACGATTTACCCCGAAGCCGGGAGGACAGTTTCAGCATACCCATGGAGGAGGTAGTTCGCACAACCATAATGGCTCCAAGAATGGTAATGGGAATGGAGGAGGAAACGGACAGAACCGCACCAACCCATCTACCCCAACCAAGAGAGATCTAAGTCACATTACTTGTTTCAAGTGCCAGAAGACGGGACATTATGCAACTGATTGTCCCGAAGTCCAAAATGGAAACGGCAATGGAAGCTCTGGGAAGAAGCCGAACCTGTTCAACAAAGGACATGTGAACCACGTGAGCGTGGAGGAGATTGAAGCTCAGCCTGATGCAGTAATAGGTAAGTTTTTGGTTAAGTCATTTACTGCAACTGTTCTTTTCGATACTGGTGCATCGCATTCATACATATCAAGGGGATTCGTAAACAAGTTTAAGATGTCCACCCAAGTTCTCAAAAGCCCCATGTTAGTAACCTCGCCAGGAGCAGAGTATATGGCCACCGAAGGATGTTTTAAGATACTGTTGGCCATTGGAAGGCATGTTTTCCCCTCAGACCTCATTGTTTTGGAATCGCAAGGTTTGGATGCGATTTTGGGAATGGATTGGCTATCGTTGTATGGAGGAAACATCGATTGTGCCAGCAAGACTATTTTTCTTACCACCCCGGAAGGGAAAAGGATCAAGTATGTATCCAGGCATATGCCGAAGAGGACTCAAGTGAATTCCTTATCAGCAGTTCTACAGGAGGAAGTACCAGTGGTGAAGGATTATCCGGATGTATTTCCAGAAGAGTTGCCAGGCATGCCACCAGATAGAGACATTGAGTTTTTGATTGAACTTTTGCCAGGCACAGGGCCAATATCTAAGAGACCGTACAGGATGCCCGCAAAGGATTTGGAGGAAATTAAGAAGCAAATCAAGGAGTTACTGGATAAAGGCTATATTCGCCCAAGTTCGTCACCTTGGGGATCACCAGTACTTCTAGTAGAGAAGAAAGATGGATCACTAAGGATGGTTGTTGATCACCTAGGATTGAATGAAGTGACCATCAAAAACAAGTACCCACTGCCGATGATCAATGATTTGTTTGACCGCCTGCAAGGAGCTAAAGTATTTTCCAAGATCGATCTACGATCAGGATACCATCAATTAAAGATTCGAGAGCAGGATATACCCAAGACAGCATTTACCACCAGATATGGATTGTATGAGTATACCGTTATGTCATTTGGACTGACTAACGCACCGGCCTATTTCATGAACCTGATGAACAAAGTGTTTATGGAGTTTTTGGATAAGTTCGTCGTGGTGTTCATTGATGATATTTTAATCTTTTCCAAGGATGAAGAAGAGCATGAGGAGCATTTACGATTGGTACTTGAGAAGCTCAGGGAACATCAGTTATATGCCAAGTTCAGCAAATGTGAGTTTTGGTTGAAGGAAGTTGGATTCCTTGGACATGTTATTTCTGGAGAAGGAATAGCAGTAGACCCTGCCAAGGTTGACACAGTGACAAGTTGGGAATCGCCCACGACAGTTGGAGAAATCCGGAGTTTTCTTGGACTTGCAGGATACTACCGGAGATTTATCGAGAATTTCTCAAGGATTGCTAAGCCCATGACTGAGCTATTGAAGAAGGACACCAAATTTAGTTGGACTGAGGAATGTGAAGCTAGTTTCCAGGAGTTGAAGAAACGATTGGTTACATCACCAGTGTTGATTCTGCCAGATCCACGCAAGGACTATGAAGTTTATTGCGACGCTTCTCGTCGAGGACTTGGAGCAGTGCTTATGCAGGAAGGAAGAGTTGTTTCGTATGCTTCACGACAACTTAAACCCCATGAGAAGAATTATGCTACGCATGATTTGGAATTAGCAGCCGTGGTGCATGCATTGAAGACATGGAGACATTTTCTCATCGGAAACCATTGTGAGGTGTACACGGATCACAAGAGTTTGAAGTATATTTTCACGCAGAAGGAGTTAAATCTCAGACAGAGGAGATGGTTGGAGCTCATCAAAGACTATGATATGAGATTGCATTATCACCCCAGAAAGGCTAACGTAGTAGCAGACGCGTTGAGCCGCAAGAGTCATATCAACACCCTCATGATAGGAGAGTTACCTCAGGAGTTAGCCGAGGACATACGTGAGCTATGTTTGGAGATAGTCCCTAGAGGCTATTTAGCGACATTGGAGATTCAGCCTACCTTGATGGAAAAGATCAGAGAAGCTCAGAAGACAGACAAGGAGATTAAAGAGATAAAGGAGAAGATGAGCAAAGGAAAAGCCAAGGGATTTCGTGAGGATGAGCACGATACCTTATGGTTCGAGGACCGCGTATATGTGCCAAATGATCCGGAGATCAGGAAGTTGATTTTGCAGGAAGCCCATGATTCACCGTACTCGATTCACCCAGGGAATACCAAGATGTATTTGGATTTGGAGAATACTTTCTGGTGGACCGGAATGAAGAAGGATATTGCGGAGTTTGTAGCAGTTTGTGATGTATGTCAGAGAGTGAAGGCAGAGTATCAGAAGCCAGCAGGATTGCTGCAGCCATTGCCGATACCCGAATGGAAGTGGGATAAAATAGGCATGGATTTTATCACAGGATTGCCCAGGACCCGTTCAGGCTATGACTCGATATGGGTTGTAGTCGACCGTTTGACGAAAGTGGCTCATTTCATTCCAGTAAAGACCACTTACACCAGTGCTAAGTTGGCAAAGATATACATGACCAGGATAGTATGTTTGCATGGAGTTCCGAGGACCATTGTATCAGACAGAGGAACCCAATTTACCTCGAAGTTTTGGAAGCAGTTACATGAAACATTGGGAACCAGGCTGGAATTTAGTACGGCATTTCACCCGCAGACAGATGGACAGACCGAGAGAGTCAACCAGATTTTGGAGGACATGTTGAGAGCATGTGCGCTAGATTATGGATCAAGTTGGGACGAAAATTTGCCATATGCGGAGTTTTCTTATAACAACAGTTATCAAACCAGTTTGAAGATGGCCCCTTTCGAAGCTTTGTACGAAAGGAGGTGTAGAACACCGTTGTTGTGGGACGAAGTTGGAGACCGTCAGTTGTTTGGACCAGATTTGATTAAGGAGTCTGAACAGAAAGTGAAGTTGATTCGCGATAGGCTCAAGGTAGCCCAGTCCAGGCAGAAGAGTTATCCTGATTCTAAATGCAAGGAGACAGTTCACGAAATCGGAGACAGAGTGTATCTTCGAGTATCACCACTACGAGGAGTAAAGCGATTTGGAGTTAAGGGAAAGTTAGCGCCTCGTTTTATCGGACCATACAGAGTGTTGGAACGTATGGGAGAAGTTGCCTACAAGCTGGAATTGCCCGAAGGATTGTCTGAAGTACATGATGTATTTCACGTTTCGCAGTTGAAGAAGTGACACGCAGATATGGTTGAGATACCACTGAGAGATACTGTGCCACTGGAAGCGATTCAGTTGGAAAGTGATTTGACTTATGAGGAGAAGCCAGTTAAGATTCTCGAGTATGCCAGCCGAGTTACCCGCAGCAAGGTTATCAAGTTTTGCAAAGTCCAGTGGAGTCACCACACAGAAGATGAGGCCACCTGGGAGCGAGAGGAAGATCTACGGAAAAACCACTCCCACCTGTTTTCTAGCCAACCCGAATCTCGAGGGCGAGATTCATCTTAAGGGGGGTAGGTTTGTAACATCCCAAATTTTCAATTTGGAATGTTATACATAGATCATCATTTGCATATCATGTTTTGTTGTATTTTGACAAATCCTCGATAAATCCTAAGCAACTCAAGGACCCTCGGAGAGAGTTGGGGATTTTCTCGAATTTTCTTATTTGATTTTTCAAACGAGGATTGGGATTTTTAATTATTTTTCTCTCCGAAAAAATATTTCATTTTAAATAAACGAGAGGAGAAAATATGACTTCTCCAAAATATTGAAATACTGGAGGAAAAATGTTAAAAATCATTATTTGGAATTTATCGGATTTTATTTGCAATTTTTATTGCATTTAAAAATATGCATGTTTTGAACATATTTATTTTTGATTTTAAAAATGTTCACCCTATTCTAGCTTTTCTAACCAGACGGGGAAAATTTATTTCATATTTTTCTGATTTTTATTTATTTTTCTACGCAATATTTTCCACGGAACATATTTAAAAAAAAATACGCACCCGCGCCGACTGGGCCAAAGGCCCAGCCGACGGCCCGCCCCGTCGCCTTCCTCCTCCCGCACGCCGACCGCCCGCCGGAGTCCGCTCGCCGCACGCCGCCTCGTCCGCCCCCTTCCCCAAGCCCCCCTAGCCCCCCCTCCTATATATATAGCCGCACCCCCTCTTTCCTCACCCCGCGCCGCCGCCGGAGGAGCACGCCGCCGCCGC